>NW_025533974.1:287500-307500 GCF_020615455.1 Coregonus clupeaformis
CAGCCTGACAGCCTGCAAAGAGTCAAATCATATTAAAACCACACTGCTATTCTTGGTGGTGAAAATAGAGTGGCAGTATATTTTTTCAACATATTCAGATATATCAGTGTCCTGAAACCTGCCATATCTATTCATAAATAAACGTATCATTATTAGAAATGACAAATTATCTAAGTATTGCTTGAAGATAGAAACATGTATAGTACAAATATTTGAGTAGACTGACCAGACCAGTTTAAAAAGCAGTATCAGTCAAAAGACAGACAGTGAGGTATCAGATTTAGATTGTATTGAGTATACAGTCCACAGTATATCTAGTTTGACAGTGAAACTGACATTTTAAATGTGACTCTATACTCCACCATTTTGGATTTGAGATCAAATGTTTCATATGAGGTGACAGTATATAATGTCACCTTTTATTTGAGGGTATTTTCATACATATCTGTTTCACCATTTAGAAATGAAAGCACTTTATGTATCTAGTCCCCCCATTTGACGAAGTCAAACGTATTCTGACCATTTGACTTATAGTGTATTAAAGTAGTCAAAAGTTGAGTATTTGGTTGTGAACTCATTGGTTGTATTTGCAGTTTGTTTTGGATGTGTTTTGGGTTATGTTTTGTCCAATAGTAACTGAATGGTGGATGATGACTGGAGTAATCTTCTGTCTAAGTGAGTAGATAACATGTTTCTAAACACTACTAAATTAATCCTGATGATGCCATGATTAAGAAAAATTATGAATGAATCATGAATAATAATGAGTGAGAAAGTTACAGAGGCTACAACAAAACATGCTAACCTCTCACCATTACCAATAACAGAGGGGGTATGATCCTTGTTCCTCTGTAACTTTCTCATTCATCATCATTCACGATTCATTCATGATTATTCATAATCATGGTAGCATCCACATGAATGTAGAAGTGTTCAGAAACATATTCTATTCTTACTGACAATACAAGTGAAGTGACTCCAAAATGACAGGACATTATTCACCATTCAGTTTCTATTGGGAAAAACACAACCAAGACAAACTGCAAATGCATTCAAAAGTTTGTAGATTCACAAGCTTGATGTAATCACTGCAGGCAAAGAATATTCAAAGACCAAACACTAAAACACTAAACATTGGACTAAATTAATTTGTCCAAATACTTATGACTTTTTCAAATGGGAGAACTAGAGAACTAGATACATAAAGTACTTTCATTTCTAAACAGTAAAAAAGGTATGTATGAATACCCTCAAATAAAAAGTGACATTCTGTACTGTTGCCTAATATGAAACAATTTCAAATCCAAAAGGCTGGAGCATAGCACCAAATGTAAAACTGTAAGCTTCACTGTCCAAACACATATGGTGTGGACTATGTGTGCCTGGTAAACACATGTGGATCTGGTGAACAGTTATCACTTGTTGACCAACTACAGTAATACTGACCTCAGAGTCTCCAGTTTACAGTGGGGATTCCCCAGTCCAGCAGAGAGCAGCTTCACTCCTGAATCCTTCAGGTCATTGTTACTCAGATCCAGCCTCTCAGGTGTGAGGGTTTGACTTCAGAGCTGAGACCAGAGAAGCACAGCCTTCCTCTGTGACTCCACAGCCTGACAGCCTGCAAAGAGTCAAATCATATTAAAATGACACTGCTATTCTTTGGTGGTCAAAATAGTGGCAGTATATTTTTTTCAACATATTCAGATATATCAGTGTCCTGAAACCTGACATATCTATTCATAAATGAATGTTTCATTATTAGAAATGACAAATTATCAAAGTATTGCATGTAGATAGAAAAATGTATAGTACAAATATTTGAGTAGACTGACCAGAGCAGTTTAAAAAGCAGTATCAGTCAAAAGACAGACAGTGAGGTATCAGATTTAGATTGACTATATGTATCTAGTCCCCCATTTGAAGAAGTCAAAAGTATTCTGACCAATTCACTTATAGTGTATTAAAGTAGTCAAAAGTTTAGTATTTGGTCCCAAACTCGTTGGTTGCATTTGCAGTTTGTTTTGGTTGTGTTTTGGGTTATGTTTTACCCGATAGTAACTGAATGGTGGATGATGACTGGAGTAATTTTCTGTCTAAGTGAGTAGATAACATGTTTCTAAACACTACTAAATTAATCCTGATGATGCCATGATTAAGAATAATCATGAATGAATCATGAATAATAATGAGTGAGAGAGTTACAGAGGCTACAACAAAACATGCTAACCTCTCACCATTACCAATAACAGAGGGGTATGATCCTTGTTCCTCTGTAACTTTCTCATTCATCATTATTCACGATTCATTCATGATTATTCATAATCATGGTAGCATCCACATGAATGTAGAAGTGTTCAGAAACATCTTCTATTCTTACTGACAATACAAGTGAAGTGACTCCAAAATGACAGGACATTATTCACCATTCAGTTTCTATTAGGAAAAACATCATCCAAAACACAACCAAGAGAAACTGCAAATGCATTCAACAAGTTTGTAGAATCACAAGCTTGATGTAATCACTCCAGGTAAGGAATATGGGACCAAATACTAAACTTTGGACTAAATTAATTTGTCCAAATACTTATTACTTTTTCAAATGGGAGAACTACATACATTAAGTGCTTTCATTTCTAAACAGTAAAACAGGTATGTATGAATACCCTCAAATAAAAGGTGACATTCTGTACTGTCGCCTAATATGAAACATTATATCTCAAATCCAAAATGCTGGAGCATAGCACCAAATGTAAAACTGTAAGCTTCACTGTCCAAACACATATGATGTGGACTATGTGTGCCTGGTAAACACATGTGGATCTGGTGAACAGTTATCACTTGTTGACCAACTACAGGAATACTGACCTCAGAGTCTCCAGTTTACAGTGGGGATTCCCCAGTCCAGCAGAGAGCAGCTTCACTCCTGAATCCTTCAGGTCATTGTTACTCAGATCCAGCTCTCTCAGGTGTGAGGGGTTTGACTTCAGAGCTGAGACCAGAGAAGCACAGCCTTTCTCTTTGACGCCACAGCCTGACAGCCTGACAAAGAGATCATCATGATTTAACAAACACACTGTTAATTTAACACCAGTAATGTAGAAGGACAATGGCAGATGCATTTAGTTTATTCTCCCAAACAACATATAGATTAATCTTCCGTCTCCTAGAATTGTATGGTCATATTGTTATACAAATGTGAACATCAATGCATTGATTCAATATGTTATTCAATAATACATATTTTTCTCTAAACTTAATATTTCTTCCTGATGATTAGTACTTAAATGTCATTTTATGTACTCACAGAGCAGCTCTGGAGGCTTTGAACACTGGCAGAAGCCTCAGAAGACCTTCCTCTGATCTGGAGTATTTCTTCAGGTCAAACACATCCAGCTCCTTTTCTGAAGTCAGCAACACAAAGACCAGAGCTGACCACTGTGCAGGTGACAGTTTGGCTTCTGAGAGACTTCCTGATCTCAGGTATCTTTGGATCTCTACCACTAGAGAATGGTCATTCAGTTCGTTCAGACAGTGGAACAGATTGATACACCTCTCTGGAGAGGGATTCTCCCTGATCTTCTCCTTGATGTACTTGACTGCTTCTTCATGGCTCTGTGAGCTGCTTCTTGTCTTTGCCAGTAGACCTCGTAAGTGCTTCTGATTGGACTCCAGTGAGAGGCCCAGAAGGAAGCGGAGGAACAGGTCCAGGTTTCCTGTCTCACTTTGTAAGGCTTTATCGACAGCACTCTTGTAGAAGGTAACTTTACGCTTGTGTCTGATCCTCACAGAAAAGTTGCTGGACGTTGATTGAGGTTCATCCATTAGATTCTCATTGTTGTTGATGAATGAGAGGAACACATATACAGCAGCCAGAAACTCCTGAATGCTCAGATGCACGAAGCAGTACACCTTGTCCTGGTACAGCCCACATTCATCTTTAAAGATCTGTGTGCACAATCCTGAGTACACTGAGGCTTCATTGACATCAATGCCAGCCTCTTTCAGGTCTTCTTCATAGAAAATCAGATTGCCCTTCATAAGCTGTTGAAAAGCCAGTTTTCCCAGTGACAGAATGCTCTCTTTATTCCAGTGTGGACCTGTCTCTTCTTTCCCAAGATACTTTTCATTCTTCTGTTTGGTATGAAACTCCACAAGGTGTGAGTACATCTCAGTGATAGTCTTTGGCATCTCTTCTCTCTTGTCTGTACTCAACATGTGTTCAAGGACTGTTGCAGAAATCCAACAGAAGACTGGAATGTGGCACATGATGTGGAGGCTCCTTGATGTCTTTATGTGTGAGATGATTCTGCTGGACAGGTCCTCATCATTGAATCTCTTCCTGAAGTACTCCTCCTTCTGTGGGTCATTGAACCCTCGTACCTCTGTCACCTGGTCAACACACCCTGAAGGGATCTTACTGGCTGCTGCAGGTCGGGTAGTTATCCAGAGGAGAGCAGAGGTAAGCAGATTTCCCTTGATGAGATTTGTCAGCAGAACATCCAATAAGGTTGACTCTGTGACGTCACAACAGATCTTGTTCTTCTGGAAGTCTAGGGGCAGTCGGCACTCATCCAGACCATCAAAGATGAACAGAACTTTGTACTTGTCGTAGTTGGAGATTCTTGATTCTTTGGTTTCCATTGAGAAGTGATTGAGAAGTTCAATCAAAGTGTGTTTTTCCCTTTCATCAAATTCAGCTCCCGAAAAGGAAATGAAAATATAAATTGGACATCCTGATTTGCTTTTCCTTCAGCCCAGTCCAGAATGAACTTCTGCACAGAGACTGTTTTTCCAATGCCAGCGACTCCCTTTGTCAGCACAGTTCTGATAAGTTTGTCTTGTCCAGTTAAGGGTTTGAAGATGTCGTTACATTTGATTGCAGTCTCTGGTCTTGCTTGTTTCCTGGTTGTTGTCTCAATCTGTCTCAGCTCATGTTCATTATTGACCTCTCCTGTTCCACCCTCTGTGATTTAGAGCTCTGTGTAGATCTTATTGAGAAGTGTTGGGTTTCCTTGTTTAGCGATCCCCTCAAATACACATTGAAACTTCTTCTTTAGATTAGATTTGAGTTCACGTTGGCAAATCACAGCAAGATCATCTGAATGAAGAAATAACACAGAGGATATTAATATTACGTCTGTTTTAATGCCTACTGTATTCTAGGACTGTTATAAAATGTTAAATTATAATCATTTCTTCGCTTAACTGACTGTATAAATGTGTAAATGTTTTCATAATGCATTACACACTGGTGTGACTGATTATATTATTGTTGGTATCTCTCTCTCTCTCTCTCTCTCTCTCTCTCTCTCTCTCTCTCTCTCTCTCTCTCTCTCTCTCTCTCTCTTAATTAATCAACACAACACATCCCTGCTGCTACTTGATGAGGTCACTAGGTGTTGTGTTAAGGCTGCTACAATATCATTTAGTTACACAGCTACTTTAGCTGTACTTTAGCTACAGTTTTTAAATGTTCTAAAACAGCATTCAACATGAGGCAGACAGCTCTTACTTTTCTCCAGTGTGTCAGCAAGCTCCTTCTGGTTCATTTTCCTCAGGACGTGCAGTGTGATCTTCAGAGCCCCCTCTCTGGCACTGCTCTCCTTCTCATCTTCAGCATCCACCACTTCCTTATCCTGCTTCTGACTCTCAAAGCCTTCTGGGAGTTCTGGACTAAGAATCCTCTTGAACATCTTCAGCTCGTTCTTCACAAATGTCATAATATTCTCTTCAAGCAACTGAAATAAATAAAGTAATTAAATTAAGCAAGATAATACATTATTTCTCATTAACACATGAATGAATGATTGACAGATCAACTTTACTTGAGGTAAACAAAAACAAATGTACATAACAGGACCACATACACTGAATATGGAGGCCAGGTCTGTTTGATGACTCTGGGAAGACTGACCACTGAGAATCTCTGACTCTGATCTCTCCTGTTGGTTTCTGTGGACAAAACATGAGATTACATTTCCTCATCCAGGGAGTGCACACACACACACACACAGACACACACACACACACACACACACACACACACACACACACACACACACAAACACACACACACACACACACACACACACACACAGGGAGGGAATGTTATGTTAGTTTAATATTGTTTCAGGACTATGTAAATGGAAAAAAGGATTAGCCTATGGATTATGAAAACAACAAAAAGAAATGGGAAAATGGGAGAGGAGAAATGACTAGAGACAGTGTTGTTTAACTCACTGACCATGACCAATGAGTTCTTCTTACCTTTGTTCAGGAGAAAAGTCTCCCTCTCTAAATAGTATAGGAGGTTCCATAGACTTGTCACTCTTCATGGACACACAGCTGGGTACAGGGGAGGCTGGTCTCTCCTGCTTGATTGGACTTCAACACAACAGAGACAAACATTACGTCTCTCATCTACTCTGAGATCAGATGGGGAAACAATAGTTTCATTTTAAAACGCTATATATCCATTTTCAGAAATGTTCGTAATGTAGATTTTATTGTTTGAATAAATTACGAAATGATGGGCTCCCGAGTGGCGCAGCTGTGCTTGATTGGTTCGATTCAAATTCAATTAGTCAAAAGTTTATTGGGCTCCCGAGTGGTGCAGCGGTCTAAGGCACTGCATCTCAGTGCTTGAGGCGTCACTACAGACCCCCTGGTTCGATTCCAGGCTGTATCACAACCGGCCGTGATTTGGAGTCCCATAGGGCGGGCACAATTGGCCCAGCGTCGTCCGGGATTGGCCGGTGTAGGCCGTCATTGTAAATAAGAATTTGTTCTTAACTGACTTGCCTAGTTAAATAAAGGTTAAATAAAAATAAATAAATGAAAGAGATAGGTGTTTTTTCACTATCCAATCATGGCATGCGATTGTTCAATGACAGACATGTAAAATCTATCACTTGATGGTTTCATTTCAGAGAGACAAATAATCATGTTTTTGTGCAAAATGTTATATCTGCCTCACTCTCAGAGAAATAAGTAGTACTAATAGATTTTACACAGTAATAATATATATGCCTCACTCTCAGAGAAATAAGTAGTACTGCTAGGTTTTACACAGTAATAACATATATCTGCCTCACTCTCAGAGAAATAATTAGTAATACTAGGTTTTACACAGTAATAATATATCTGCCTCATTCTCAGAGAAATAAGTAGTACTACTAGGTTTTACACAATAATAATATATATCTGCCTCACTATCAGAGAAATAAGTAGTACTGCTACGTTTTACACAGTATTAATATATAGCTGCCTCACTCTCAGAGAAATAAGTAGTACTGCTAGGTTTTACACTGTAATAATATATATCTGCCTCACTCTCAGAGAAATAAGTAGTACTGCTAGGTTTTATACAGTCAAATGTGGCCGACCGGCTCGATTCGATCTTATGTAGCAAAATTTGAAATTGTGTTTTTTACATTGGATAAAAGTAGAGACTCAGCTAGAAAAAGGTATATCATACACTATAGTTGAAGAACAATGGGAAAGTAATTCTGCTTTGAAAGATGATAAACTAGTTACCTCAATTTTGAGAAAATGGCCTTTGAATGTTTTGGTTCACCTACTGGAGAGCTCTTCTTTATCTACAGTGGTGTTACTTTGGCAGATAATGTCATCCATCTAAATAAATAGTTTTTTAAATATATATAGTTAACTAAATGTATGGTGTTTTTGGTTTATGTCAGTTTCATTGTTTGTTATGCTATAAATGGTTATGTTATGGTTGTAAGTGGTAGAATGAACTAGAAAATGTCATATTTTGAAATTCTGAGTAATTACTACTTTAGTAAGGATATACTTTATTCAGCACTACTGCAGTTGCTAAATAATTCCAATAGATGGCAGCATAAGACCACAAATGACATTTCAGAATATTCGTTTAATTTTCTCCCTGGATACATCACTACTCCCCCTCACAGGAAAACTCCTGCACACGCTTTTTACTGCCCCTTTCCACACTGATAATGCAAGAGGAACGACTGAAAAAGCATTTAACAGATTACTGTGAAATAATATAATGATGATTCATGTTTATTATTAGCTGTTTTTATGCTCATGTTTTGAAATTATACTTCATTACTATAACGATTATCAATAAGCCTGAACATGAATTCAGTCACCTCTGGTCGAGAACAACGTATTTTCCTAGTACATTCATTGTCAGATTCATCAACCAGCAGCAAGCACTCTGCCTTCTAGCACAAGCGAGGGGCATGTTGAGGTACATTTGCTAACCGCGAGGGTTGCATGATGTAATTTATTGGTGGGCTGGAAGACACACTCTTGTCTTTTCTATTCCGAGGTTGTTTACTCCCAAAATCAGATATTAAGATCATTTTTTATAATACATGTATACTAGGGTTAAGGTTAGCGCATCTGACTAGTGATTATTTACCCGGGGTTCAACACCTGCTATAGTTACTATTTAATTGCTCTTCCAAAAGCAACACAGGACAAATACGAGATATATAGCTAGCTAAAGTAATGAGTGACCATTTTAGAAAATCATGGGACATTTAGTATTTGGTTGCATGCTATTTTATGTCAATCATATTGCTGCTTGTAGCCTATAACTGATGCTTTGTGGTCTTATGTTGCCATCTATTGGAAATATTTAGAAAATCAAAGTTATTAATTCACGTACAGACATTGGTGAGGCAGCTGAGAATAAAAACTAATGTGGCTTGTTTATCAATATTTATTTATTACTAATAACAAACAAAAAACAGCAAACGCTAAGACAGGTTTTGATTAACAAAATTGTTAATGGCCAGCAGCCATTTAGAAACAACAAATCGTCAAATAATTGTTTTATTTCTTCATTTTAAAATGTATTCTGGCTGTTTAAATTGACCACATCTTGAAAAAGAGGATAGGACATACGTTTTGTTTAGGTTGTACACCTTTTTCTGAAAACAAATATGGTTAAACATGACCAGAAAATGTCTACCGTTTGATGGATATCCGCCAGCCATCGCTAGCACTATTTGTGACCACAATGTGTGCTCAGGGTAACTGAGCTGCAGGTAGCTTAGTGGTTAAGAGCATAGTGCCAGTAACCGAAAGGTCGCTGGTTCTAATCCCTGAGCCGACTAGTTGAAAAATCTGTCGATGTGCCCTTGAGCAAGGCACTTAACCCTAATTGCTCCTGTAAATTGCTCTGGATAAGACGGTCTGCTAAATGACTAAAATGTAACAGTGAGCGCGCTCACCAAGTAGCCGTAACCTTGGTAATAATAAGTTACCTGAGGTAAACCTACAGGGTTAACGCTCACCAAGTAGCCGTAACCTTGTTAATAATAAGTTACCTGAGGTAAACCTACAGGGTTAACACAGGCAGGTCTCATTGATAACAATAGTGAAGCTGGCATTGTGATGCAGAACAATGGGCTGGGAATAGAACGTTCTGAAGGCGAGTCGGAGTCATTGGACCTCAATAGAACTAATAGGAGCTGGTAGGGTGAAAAATGCCCTAAAATAAGGCCTGTTTTTTCGCGATTACTTCATAACCAGGGACAGAAGGTAATATTATGAAACTGGGCTCCATGGCGGATGCAATGAACTAATTTTATCAGAAATAAACGTTGTAAAAAATGTAACTTGAGGGGCCCCGAAAATAATATTCAAAAAGTTCAGTCCTTGGACACAGAGGGGTTAAACACTAAAGTTACCGTCCATTTAGTGAAGAGAGGAGAACCGGACAGAGGCCAACATCCGTCAACCAGAGAGGGAGAAGCCCTCCACGGGATTTAACAGGTGGAAAAAACAACCCGGGAGCTCCATCGGTCCACAAGAAAAGCAGGCAGCCGGTGATGATGTAGTGGTAGCTAGCTTAGCTAGCTGTACCGACTAGCTTGGCTAGCTAGCAGGTCGTTCGTCTGTCCCTCGAGGATGATGACGAATCCGGTGAACCACAAGATGAAACAAGGATAGCGAGTGAAAAGGATCTGGCTACACTCATACTGTCACTGACCATTACGCAAAAAAGCTAATTGAACAATAAACTTCGGCGTCTCAACACTGTAACGAACTCCGTCGTTGTTCCTCAACATCACCTCAGTCCACTCTGCGCGTAACTGGACAATATGCTTGGCGCCAAACCGTACGGGAACGCGGACAGTTCTGGGCGTGGACGCGGACAGTTCCAGAACGCGGACATGAGCAGAGCAACACAATACATTTACATTTACATTTTAATCACTTAGCAGACGCTCTTATCCAGAGCGACTTACAGTTAGTGAGTGCATACATAACCCAGTCTTTATACTGGCTTATATCAGTAATATTCATTTATTTATTTTTATATGTAAAACAAACATTCAACGTTTTTTAATAACAAAGTGTCTCAGAGTAGAACATTGGTCGTATAAGTGCTGAGAAGAAAGACATTTGACTCTTATGGGTATAAATTAAAGCTATGCATGAAGCCTCTAGTCCCACCTAGTCGGCAGATATTTAGGACACCTCATGAGCTGTCCTAACCAGTTAAGAATTAACAGCAGGTGTCTTGATAATACTATAGAATAATACAGTGAGTCAGTGGTTCCTGTGCCACATGTAATTGCTTTGGAGTAGTTAAAATAATGTTTCTATATTTCTATATGATCAAGCCATAAATAATATAGACCTACATGCAACAGTTTCTCTTCAGCTTTTGACAATGATTTCTGTATAATAATTATGTATAATAAATGTTGGTGATTCAATAGCCTAGTTAATCATTCCATGACTTTTAACACACTATCTATGTTTTGCTCAGTCTGGCAGTTACCCAGAACTATCAGAGGCTCTCTCTTGTGGCTGCTGCTGATGACAACTGAATGTATGTTATCATAATAATGATGTCTGCATAACATTTTGTCTTCATTTTGGCAGATTAACTCATGCTTATTTCTGAATATTAACTCAGGTTTTCGCCCAGCGGCAAATGAGTTGGAGCTGTGGCAGGCGTTGGACCTGTGGCCGAAAAGTGTCCAGTTTGAATCCCGGGCCGGGCGCTGGAAAGAACGGGACGGAATTGATCTGACCCCTGGAGGGCTGCTGGGTCCACGTCCTCAAAACAATCACCTTTCGTTGGGCCCTTGAGCAAGGCCCCTTAACCCCACAACATGCTCTCCATCCAGGGGCGCTGCACTGCAGCTTGAACCTGTGCTGGTCTCAACTGTATGTGTGAGGTCTGCTGTTTGGGGGGGTTATGAACGGAGCAGAAAATACATTTTTGTTGTTTGCTGGAACTAATGTACTGTATTGTAATGTATTGTATTGTAAAGAAGTCAGCCAGAGTTGGACCATCGTTCGAACAAAGAGATGCCTCTCTGGCCACCAGTGTTTTTGAAAATAACGAAGATAAATTCTACCCCCCATACAATACTTTTATACACAGTAATTACTTTTTTTATATATATAATAATAATAATTAATTATACACATTACATTTTGGATAGATAATACTCAGACATCTATAGTGTTTACAGTAATGACTATTACCGATCATGATCTTTTTAAATCCCACCCCTCTGCTACTCTCAGCCCCGCCCACCTATCTCCCTAGAACATCCTCTTTTGATTTCCACCTGCCATATTTTTTTCAACTGCGCTGTGATTTCTTACATGCATGTTTAACCTTTCTAGTCGCATAGTATCCACAGACTGTAAGTTAAAGATCAATATTTTTCATAAGAGTATTATTCTATTGTTGATTGACTGACTATGGCTTTCCAAACCCCCAGCACTGCTATTTCTAAGGATATTTTTTAATGAATATTGGGATTTTTCAACCATTCCTATTTTCCTATAAATTATATTCTGAGCAAAAAATATTCCTATTTAATAGTAGTAGCCATAATTCATAAATGGCACCATGCAGGGTTCTATATGGAACCATTTTGGTTCAGGGAAGAAGAACCTCTAGAGTTCTGATTAAAGAACCCTATAAAAGGTTTCTATATATAACTTTTAGTGGTTCCATATATAAAGCAAGCGATAGAACCCTTTTTGGTTTAAACAGGAGTGAAGAGTGTGTTGATTTAATAATAATAATAATATGCCATTTAGCAGACGCTTTTATCCAAAGCGACTTACAGTCATGCGTGCATACATTTTTGTGTATGGGTGGTCCCGGGGATCGAACCCACTACCTTGGCGTTACAAGCGCCGTGCTCTACCAGCTGAGCTACAGAGGTAATATTGTTCCGCTTGTAACAACGATCAGAATTAGTAAAAACAATAAGGTTCTGCATCATATTAGACAATAACTAAGAGTAGGCTAAATGATTGTGTCATGCAAAACTTTTATAGATGTGTGTGTGTATGATGGTACAGATGTGTGTGTGTGTGTGTGTGTGTGTGTGTGTGTGTGTGTGTGTGTCTTTGTGTGTGTGCTGGTGAGACATCCACATATCACAGTCAAATATACAGGATACAAACATTTCATTCCAGCTATATAGCGTTTTGCTAAACAAAAATTCATACACAAAAATCTATTAATTAAAATCTTAGAACAACAATATTTGACAGACACATGAAGCACATAAGCAATCATTTCTGATGTAAAATAACAAACGTGAAAAATTGTGGATATAACATTTTAGAAATAAACTCCTTATAAATTCTTAAACAACATTGTCATCTCACCTCTTAGTTTTGGTGTCATGTCCCCCAGAGAGACTCATTTTAGAGGCAGGGCCTCCCTCCTCTCAATCTCCAGAGAGACTCATTTTAGAGCCAGGGACACCCTCCTCTCTCTCCCCAGAGAGACTCATTTTCGTTCACTGACCCCTAAACAGAGATCCAGCATGTTGGTTGTGGTTAACACAGTGACAACTAATTATTGAAGGTCAATTGTTCTATTTTATTCATTATCTCTTGGAAATAAAACATTTACTAACAGATACGTCCAAACGGTCAGGAGATTTAATGCAATCACATCAACACGTAGTCATGACTGATATTTTTTACCTTTTCTCCATGTAGTGGAACTATTAATAATAATAATAATAATAATAAGAATAATAATAATGTCTCACTTTCTCTTGTAATAATTCCACTCATTCTAGTGTGTTGCTTTGTTCAACAGGTCTACTATTATTATGATATTATTTTATTTAATTCATAATATCAATGTTAAGAAAAGTACGTTCAGGTTTCATACCAAATTACACAGGAAGTAGGACCTCATTGTAATTTTGAAAACAACAAAAGTTCTGATATTCTGAAAGATGATTTAGAACTACGATACATTAACATTTTTACAAATTGTAAAATAACCACAATATACGAATCATATAATACGAGATATGAACAACAATATGTTTTGAATCTGACTTGCCTCGCCCGAGTTAGCGCCATTTTGTATGATTGAACTGACACGTACCTGTCCCAGGTGAAATGGACTGTTAGATCTGAGTGTTTTACTGTCATTCTCTATACTATAATAACACCATATATTTAATTTCCCTACACACTTTACAATAATCCCTTGGAAGAGTCTTACCTTGTATCCTGAATTCACAACCAGAACATGTCAAGTCACTGAGATATTTTCCGTTGTGCTGAGAGAGCACCTTCCTGATGACAAGTGGCTCTGTATCTATGTTGTAGGTACAGTTGATCTTTGGATGCAATAATATCTGGTCAAAGTCTAGTGGCACAACACCATAGTATAGCATTAACATAACAGTAGTTTAACCTTTGGCCAGTAATGGCCATGGCATACTATAAAATGTAGAATCATTATGACGGATCCAGTTTCAACATATCTCTAACTTTGAAGTATACAGTGGGGTCCCAAATTATTGACTCCCTTGATAAAGATGAGCAAAAATGACTGTATAAAATAAATCATTCAAATACTGAGCTATATTGTAAGCCAAAAAAAAAAGGAAATTAAATGATTTTATGCTAATGCAATTGCTCAGAGAATGAGATTTTGTTTAACAAGTAATACTTTTTTTCTCAAAAAGGAAGGGGTCAAAATTGGCTCTCCCTTTCAAAACCTCCCTTACGAGGATAACGGCACTGAGCCTTTTTCTAAAATGTTTTCTGAGTTGGAGTGATCTTAGACCATTCCTCCATACATAATCCTTCCAAATGACCAACTACAGGAAGGTAAAGGTACAACTAAACACACAATAAAGAAACAAATCTCCCTAATTGACAGGAGGCTTGAATCTTAGTCATTTACCCACCGGCCTCTTACTACTATCCCAATGTATACATTCTACCAACATCATACATAAATAATCCCTGGTAGGATCCTTACTACTATCCCAATGTATACATTCTACCAACATCATACATAAATAATCCCTGGTAGGATCCTTACTACTATCCCAATGTATACATTCTACCAACATCATACATAAATAATCCCTGGTAGGATCCTTACTACTATCCCAATGTATACATTCTACCAACATCATACATAAATAATCCCTGGTAGGATCCTTACTACTATCCCAATGTATACATTCTACCAACATCATACATAAATAAACCCTGGTAGGATCCTTACTACTATCCCAATGTATACATTCAACCAACATCATACATAAATAATCCCTGGTAGGATCCTTACTACTATCCCAATGTATACATTCTACCAACATCATACATAAATAATCCCTGGTAGGATCCTTACTACTATCCCAATGTATACATTCTACCAACATCATACATAAATAATCCCTGGTAGGATCCTTACTACTATCCCAATGTATACATTCTACCAACATCATACATAAATAATCCCTGGTAGGATCCTTACTACTATCCCAATGTATACATTCTACCAACATCATACATCAATAATCCCTGGTAGGATCCTTACTACTATCCCAATGTATACATTCTACCAACATCATACATAAATAATCCCTGGTAGGATCCTTACTACTATCCCAATGTATACATTCTACTAACATCATACATAAATAATCCCTGGTAGGATCCTTACTACTATCCCAATGTATACATTCTACTAACATCATACATAAATAATCCCTGGTAGGATCCTTACTACTATCCCAATGTATACATTCTACCAACATCATACATAAATAATCCCTGGTAGGATCCTTACCTTGCAGCCTGAATTCAAAAACATCGAGATTTTCCTTTGTGCTGAGAAAGAAACCTTGGGAAAAGTTTATTCACCTACCCAATGTCAAGTGACTTTGTGTCATTTTTGTTACTGATTAATTTAACATCTGCTAAAGTCTAGTGACATTGACCCCATGTCAGAATAATCAGAAAACCAGTTGAACCTGTTTAGGAGAAAAGCCATGGGTTTACAACATGGCTGTGTAGCTACTGCTAGAGGTCTCATGGATGGAATGGCATTTATATTTTTAATCATTCATCATTAATAAACGGTTTTGTTATATTTCAGTCTTCTGTGATGTATATAAAGTGTAATATTGTGATGTAAACTCAAAATGTAATACATTTCTACTCTATATCTGACATGGTACAGGTGTCTTCTTTTTATTAAGCCCATAACCATGTGTGTGAGGTGTATACATTCGTTTCAAAGTAGATTTGTTTAAGAATACCAAGAAACACTGTGTGACCCTGATTTAGCCCACTGCAGGACAAGGTTAATCATTAAAAACAATACCGTATGAACAACTGGCACTCTCCAGGACCAGTGATTCAAGTCTGAAGCACCGTCCCAAATGACACCCTATTCCCTCCATAGTGCACTACTTTAGACCAGGACCAATAGGGCTGTAGTAGTGCACTATATAGGGGGCCATTTGAGGAGGCAGACTGAGTGTTATCCAGTCTTTCTCTCTCTCTCTCTCTCTCTCTCTCTCTCTCTCTCTCTCTCTCTCTCTCTCTCTCTCTCCTCCCTCCCTCTCTACCAGGCTGTTAGGTTAATGGACTATGGAAACCTTCTGAGAATCTGCCATACAGAGAGAGCAACAAATTAACAAGACTAAACTATTTTAGTAGAAGGAAATTGCATTAAACCGTGTTAAAAAACATTTCCATGTATGTTGTTCTCTCGCTCTCTGTTTGCAGGACTATAAATTGGGTTTAAATCAGGTCAATACAGCCAGAGAATGAATGATATATCCTCAAACCGTAGACTCATGTCCGTCCACATGCTGGCTCAAACCTAACCCTAACCCTAACCTAACCCTATCCCTAACCCTATCCATAACCTCAAGCAGCAGCACTGTGGAAAGGACTTATGCCAAGTTGTTTGGATGAATAGTGATCTGTATGATTTTTAACAAGCAACTCCACTCTACTACAAAGTTAATATTCAATGTGATAAAAACAACTTGTTCCTTACTTTTTATTTTATTTTTAGAAACCACTTTTCAGACCTTGTTTTTCCATGACCACATTTAAATGTACCCCTTGATTTCTGTTGAAATATTTATTGTTTGTGTGTGTATCTTGTTGCCACGTTTCCAGCAGAAGGGATCCAGGTGGGTATCTGAAGTTCAATTGATCCTGATTGTTTACAGGTTTGATGCCAGGAACAACTAGTGAAGATATCGACACACAATAGCTTTCATTGGTTCTATGGTTGGTTCAACTAGATATGTATTCTGTTCCTCATTATAAATCCATCTGTGGTTGGTTCAGCTAGATATGTATTCTGTACCTCATTATAGATCCATCTGTGGTTGGTTCAACTAGATATGTATTCTGTACCTCATTATAGATCCATCTGTGGTTGGTTCAACTAGATATGTATTCTGTACCTCATTATAGATCCATCTGTGGTTGGTTCAACTAGATATGTATTCTGTACCTCATTATAGATCCATCTGTGGTTGGTTCAACTAGATATGTATTCTGTACCTCATTATAGATCCATCTGTGGTTGGTTCAACTAGATATGTATTCTCTACCTCATTATAGATCCATCTGTGGTTGGTTCAACTAGATATGTATTCTGTACCTCATTATAGATCCATCTGTGGTTGGTTCAACTAGATATGTATTCTGTACCTCATTATAGATCCATCTGTGGTTGGTTCAACTAGATATGTATTCTGTACCTCATTATAGATCCATCTGTGGTTGGTTCAACTAGATATGTATTCTGTACCTCATTATAGATCCATCTGTGGTTGGTTCAACTAGATATGTATTCTGTACCTCATTATAGATCCATCTGTGGTTGGTTCAACTAGATATGTATTCTGTACCTCATTATAGATCCATCTGTCAGCATCGTAAACAATGTCATGTCTAGAGTGTAACACACACACACAAATCTGTAGGCTCTGATCAGTCCCTACACCCAAACGAGGGCATTGCATTCTTCCACCTCTGGCCTGCTGAAACCCTCCCTCTTTAAGGAATACCTGGGATAGTATAAAAGTAATCATTCTACCCCCCCCCCACTACCCCACTTCCACACAAAAATAAAAAATAAAAATAAAAATAATAAATAATTTCAAAAAAAATAACAACAAAAATTATAAACTACTAAAACTATTTAAAAAACAATATATATATATATAAAACAAATTAACATAAAATATATACTTTACAAACCACAAATTTGAAAAAATAAAAAATGTAAAGTGGTTGTCCCACTGGCTATAAGGTGAATGCACCAATTTGTAAATCGCTCTGGATAAGAGCGTCTGCTAAATGATGTAAATGTAAATTACATTTTACATTTAAGTCATTTAGCAGACGCTCTTATCCAGAGCGATTTACAGTTAGTGCATACATAATTTTTTAGTTTTTTCATACTGGCCCCCCATGGGAATCGAACCCACAACCCTGGCGTTGCAAACGCCATGCTCTACCAACTGAGCTACATCCCTGCCGGACATTCCCTCCCCTACCCTGGACGACGCTGGGCCAATTGTGCGCCGCCCCATGGGTCTAATGTATTCTGTACCTCATTATTGATCCATCTGTGATTGGTTCAACTAGATATGTATTCTGTATCTCATTATAGATCCATCTGTGGTTGGTTCAGCTAGATATGTATTCTGTACCTCATTATAGATCCATCTGTGGTTGGTTCAGCTAGATATGTATTCTGTACCTCATTATAGATCCATCTGTGGTTGGTTTTGCTGCAAAATTGTCTTTGTACAGAAAGGGCACACGTACAAGACCCACGTAACTAGTATTGTTAAAATCATTTAATATCACAACACTAACAACCAGGCTATACAATAGAAGAACAGCAGAGACAAAGCACCATTTTCATTTCAGAATCCTAGTAGACAATACAGTAGTTGTATTTGGCGTATCACAAAGATTTAGAACAGTAATGCTCATTCGTTCATTAACACAATTATAATTAGTTGGATCCTAAACATATCCCCATTTTCCTTCATCGTAAACTGTTGTTGTTTATGAATGAACTTTGTCTGAAGGAGATGACTAGCCTGATGGCCAGTCTGTTCTTGCTTTCTTGACAACTCTTTATGGAATTGTCATGTTTGACTTGACAATGACAAGCTAGGAGTTAACGCTACTCTATAGTAAAGCAAAATAAACATTTAAAAGGTTTTTAAAATGTTGGCTTTTTTCCTAAACGCTGATATCACAGCTTTATCTCTTTGGCACAGAGGAGAAAGTATGAAAACAACAAGCGCTTTAACAATGAACTGAGCTCAACAAAGCAACTCAACCCCACTATGTACTAAAGGTGCTTTAACAATGAACTGAGCTCAACAAAGCAACTCAACCCCACTATGTACTAAAGGTGCTTTAACAATGAACTGAGCTCAACAAAGCAACTCAACCCCACTATGTACTAAAGGTGCTTTAACAATGAACTGAGCTCAACAAAGCAACTCAACCCCACTATGTACTAAAGGTGCTTTAACAATGAACTGAGATCAACAAAGCAACTCAACCCCACTATGTACTAAAGGTGCTCTAACAATGAACTGAGCTCAACAAAGCAACTCAACCCCACTATGTACTAAAGGTACTTTAACAATGAACTGAGCTCAACAAAGCAACTCAACCCCACTATGTACTAAAGGTGTTTTAACAATGAACTGAGCTCAACAAAGCAACTCAACCCCACTATGTACTAAAGGTATGTAGACATGTAATATACATTCAACAGCAAACACTATGTACATCTTTCCACTGGAACCTTGGATTGTCTGTCCTTCTCTGTAGTTTACTCATACATGGGTCTGTATAATGTAGACCTGGGTTCAAATAGGATTTGTTTTCTTACAAATGTCTTAGCTGGGCTTGATTGAGCTTGCCTGGCACAATGAATCCAATGGAATAATGCCAAAAGTGCAAACACTCAAAAATGTAATCAAATGCTCTGAGTGTTTGACGGAAAACAAATACTATTTGAACCCAGGTTGGGTATGTGGTCCTATTAGTTGTGTGTGTGTCCAGTGTGTGTGTATCCAGTGTGTGTGTATCCAGTGTGTGTGTGTGTGTGTGTGTGTGTCCAGTGTGTGTGTGTGTGCCAAGTGTGTGTGTATCCAGTGTGTGTGTGTGTGTCCAGTGTGTGTGTATTCAGTGAGTATCCAGTGTGTGTGTGTTCAGTGTGTGTGTGTGTGTGTGTGTCCAGTGTGTGTGTGTGCGTCCAGTGTGTGTGCGTGTGTGTGTGTGTGTGTCCAGTGTTAGTGTGTGTGTGTCCAGTGTTTTTCCGTTCAGTGTGTGTGTGTGTCCAGTGTGTGTTTGTGTGTGTGTGTGTCCAGTGTGTGTGTGTGTGTGTCCAGTGTGTGTCTGTGTACAGTGTGTGTGTGTGTGTGTCCAGTGTGTGTGTGTCCAGTGTGTGTGTGTCCAGCATGTATGTGTCCAGTGTGTGTGTGTGTGTGCAGTGTGTGTGTGGTGTGTGTCCAGTGTGTGTGTCCAGTGTGTGTGTGTCCAGTGTGTGTGTGTGTGTGTGTGTGTTTGTGTGTGTGTGTCCAGTGTGTGTCTGTGTGTGTGTGTGTCCAGTGTGTGTCTCCTGTGTGTGTGTCCAGTGTGTGTTTGTGTGTCCAGTGTGTGTGTGTCCAGTGTGTGTGTATCCAGTGTGT
>NW_025533974.1:310000-318856 GCF_020615455.1 Coregonus clupeaformis
TTTAAGGACCTATCTTGTGCCTCCTCGCCACAGCTGGCTACCGTGTCCTCAAGCAACTCAGCGAGAAGAAGCTGAAGGGTTTTTAAAGTGGACAACTTAAACGAAAACCATTCTCTTTTTTCATGAGTGTTCCAGAAGACAGACCTTCACTGCCAGGACAAATAGTGATGTTGTTTCCAAACCAAACTTCAAGGTCTTTAAGTGAGTGTGTATGTGTGGGGGGGGGGTCGGTCACATATTAACAGAGCTCTCTGCCCAGGCTTCCTCACGGCACCATGACAACCAATACTTACAAAGTAATCCTTATTTTGAATATTTTTGAAATAGACCAAATTTCTTTTGGGCTGAGAATATAAGACTTATAACTCTGAGAGAGCATCCAAGGGCTAGAATGATGTATATAGAATGTATGACAAACAATAATTTTTAAATATAATTCTAAAATCTTCAGAATTCTGAGATTTTGTCCATAATAAAGAATTCAAGCCAACATTCCAATCTCATTATGACTCAACAATTAAGCTGAGGCTACAACCATAGAATTTGGAATTAGAACTTGGCTACAACAAGTTCCAAACCAAAGAAAACAACCAGCATATCCATTCACCACACCATAACTACTCAAGTGTATATCTTTTTAAATCTTCATAAGTGGACAGACATCGCGGAGGAGAGGTGAGTTAGAACATAATAATGTGTAAAAGTGTTTGACTTCTAAGGAAATCAGTGAAGGTAGGCCTACTTATTACCATTTAATAAATTATACCAGTTAGCCTGAAGGTAACTGAAGTTGGAAAACTGGCATGGCCAGACAGTTTTAAGAAAATGACATGGAAAAGATTCACACAAAATAAAAAAATAAGGAATACATGTTTCTCCATACATATTGATGCAGAGAGAAGTCATTGAGATGGAGAAAGAGATGACTGAAAGTGAGGAGATGGAGAAAGGCAACAAGATGAGAGGGGGAAACGAGAGATAGAAAGACAAAGAGAAATGGAGGGGCTGCTGAGAATGAGAAAGGAGATTGAGACTTGTAACAAGGTAGACCACTACCGGTGGAAGCTGCAGAGAGAGGTGTTGGAGGAAGTCAACAAGGTGAGGGTGGAACCAGAGCAAGAAAGAGAAAGGCTAATTGAAGAGTTGCTGAGACAGATAAGGGAGACTGAGGCTTCTATTGAGGTAAACTGCTACCAATGGAACCTGGAGAGAGAGTTGTTTGAGAAACAGAGAGAAAGCGCAGTGTCAGACAGAAAAAAGATGGAGCTCAAGATGGCAAAGCTGAAGGTGCAGAACATACTGCACTTGGCCAAGATAGGGAAGTTGACCGTGGAGAACACGAGGCTGTCAGCTGAGAATGAAAGGGTGAGAGAGGTGTCGGACAAACAGAGAGAAAGCGCAGCGACCGACAAACAAACAATGGTGGACAAGATATCAAAGGTGAAGATGTCCTTGGCCAAGTTATGCAAGGTGACAGTGGAGAACAAGAAGAGACTGTTAGCTGAGAATGAAAGGGTGGGGAAGGAGAGGGTGAGAGAGAGGAATGGATGGAACCTCATAAGAAATGGTTTGGAGACAGCTTTGGCCAAAGCAGACCAGGAGAGGAATCAGACCCTAGTAGCCTGGAAGGAGGACAGGGGGAGATGGGCCAAGGCCAAGGCTGGCCTCACGAAGCCTCTTGAATCAACGGGGGAAAGATGGATGAAGGAGAAGGAGGAGATTAAGAGGAGGAGCACGCAGGCAGCAGAGGAGTGGATCATTGAGCTGAGAGAGAAGAGAGAGAGCGATAGAGGCTCTGGAAAGAGAAAAGATGAGGATTCTGTGCCTGAATGGACAAGAGAAGAAGGGATGGGAGATGGAAAAGAGAGAGATGGAGAAGGAGAACTGGAAGATTACAGAGGAGCAGGAGAGAAAGAGTAGTGAAATTGAGAAAATGCAAAGGGACAAAGAGAGATGGGCAATAGAGAAGAGGGATGTGGTGGAGAGGATGAAGGAGGCGTACATAAAGCTGTACCAGATGCAGACTGTCCTGAGGTTCAGAGAGCAAGAGCAGGCACAGGTACAGTACTCCATGTAACCAGTCACAGTTCAGGAGGTCATAAGTCACCTCCTAATGGTTATACTATCAGATTCAACAGATTAAGTTGACTGCATGCTAGAGAAGGAGTAATAATAATATTTCAGATCACTGACCAACATGTATGGACTTTCTCTTTCAGATGGAAACTAAACGCGCCCAGAGAGTCAGGGCAAAGCAGGAGAAAAAGGAGAGGAAAGAAAGAGACTTGTTGGAGAAGAACAAAGTAAAAGAACTGCTCAGAGCTAGAAAAGCAGAGAGTAAGGAAGAAGTGAGGAAGAATAAGGAGAGGGTGAAAGCCCACCTGGACGAGTGTGGCAAGGAACTATAACGAAAAGAAACAGAGGGAGAAAGAAAGAGAAAAGCTGTTGAAAAGGCATATGGCAAAGAAAATCACATGGTGTACATCCCAGACCTCATACTGAAGAAGATGTAAGAACACAACGCATATGGAAGAGTAAATATTATCAGCTAGCATTGGTCAAAAGTTCATTTCTATCTTCTTTCATTTAGTGGAATACTTCATCAATAAAATAAAATGAGCATTTATTTGTCAGCATTCATTCCCATATGGAAGAAAGAACACACAAAATATGAGAAAAGTATAAGATGTGGATTAAAGGTTGATGTGGTTACTGGATAATGCAATGTGAAGGGCTAGATTCTATCAAATCGGAGGTGGAACTGCGTTAGAGATGGCAAGTCCACAAGCAGCTCCTTGCATTAGCTTATCGCGTACACTGCCATTGGATGCAACGAGAGAGAGAGAGAGGCATCAACAGAATACCCTTAGGTGCATGAATGCCTAGTGTGTTTATGTATACGTGTGTGTCAGAGGAGGCTGGTGGGAGGAGGTATAGGAGGACAGGCTCATTGTAATGGCTGGAATGGAATAAATGGAAGAGTTTCCATATGTTTGATGTGTTTGATACCGTTCCATTTATTCCATTCCAGCCATTCCAATATGCCCATCCTCCTATAGCTCCTCCTACCAGCCTCCTCTGGTGTGTGTGTGTGTATGTGTCAGTGGTACACGCCTCCGATGAGCAACACTGCTCTTACCCCCTCATCCCCATCAGTGGCTGTCTCCTGCCCCCTCTCCTCCATCCGTCTCTGGCCACCTCTCCTGCTCCCACTCCTCCATCCCTCTCTGGCACACTCTCCTGCCCCCCTCTCCTCCATCCCTCTCTGGCCCACTCTCCTGGCCCCTCTCCTCCATCCCTCTCTGGCCACCTCTCCTGCTCCCACTCCTCCATCCCTCTCCTCCATCCCTCTCTGGCCTATTCTCCTGCCCCCTCTCCTCCATCCCTCTCTGGCCCACTCTCCTGCCCCCTCTCATCCATCCCTCTCTGGACACCTCTCTTGCCACCTCTCCTGCTCCCACTCCTCCATCAATTATTACACTGAATCTGGCCTTGACCTGGGCCTCCCGGTACCTCTCTGTCATCTCACCAGTTTGTAGTGGCAAATACAAAAAGTTATTGATGCCACTTACTAGTGACCTGGGATAATTCCATTGCACACAATCCAATAAAAGAGAGTAATCCAATAATTTTAGTCCATTTATTTTCGTTATTTTCTTAAATCATTGTCACTAACAGAAAGAGTACGATATGAAACGGTTGAAAATTGTCTGTGCTCTCAGGCACACTAGTTCCCACCCACACAATTTTAATGTATTTTTTATTTGACCCTTATTTTACCAGGTAAGTTGACTGAGAACACATTCTAATTTACAGCAACGACTTGGGGAATAGTTACAGGGGAGAGGAGGCGGGATGAATGAGCCAATTGGAAGCAGGGGATGTGGTCCTCTGTAGCTCAGCTGGTAGAGCACGGCGCTTGTAACGCCAAGGTAGTGGGTTCGATCCCCGGCACCACCCATACACAAAAAAATGTATGCACGCATGACTGTAAGTCGCTTTGGATAAAAGCGTCTGCTAAATGGCATATTATTATTATTATTAATATTAATTAGGTGTCCATGATTGTATGAGGGTCCAGATTGGGAATTTAGCCAGGACACGGGTTAACACCCCTACTCTTACAATAAGTGCCATGGGATCTTTAGTGACCACAGAGAGTCAGGACACCCATTTAACATCCCATCCGAAAGACGCCACCCTACACAGGGCAATGTCCCCAATCACTGCCCTGGGGCATTGCGATATTTTATTTTAGACCAGAGGAAAAAATGCCGGCACTTGCAGTCTAGGTAGGGCTTCATGTGCGAGATTCTCTAATAGCGTCATTCTAGTGGAATCCAGAAAGAACAAAACCATGTCCTCAAACATTTACATTTTATGTATTTAGTCTTCATAATCATCGTCCTTCATCAATTGTGTCTTTTTATTTTTATTTTTGCAAATTTAAAAGACCTAGCTAGCTAAAAGACAAAGTCAACCGGTTCCTTTAAAAATTGCAGCTAATTTTCATTCACCTGGCAGCCTTTTATATATTCAATGGGGGGAAATGTAAATCAGCGAGGCAGTCAGGTGCTAAACAGGTAAATATAGAGATTAAATCAATAGAACACAAACATGATGAATAGCTCCTACAACCCCCTATTCTCTATAATGCACTGGTCAAAAGTAGTTCAATGTGAATAGGGTGCCACGTGCTCCGTCATCTCGCTGAGTCTGGCCTTGGACTCCCGGTACCTCTGTCATCTTACCTGTTTGAAGAAGCCATTCGTAGTAATTACCGTCTGACCATTTTCAACATCACGTCAGACATCACTCTTAAACTTGCTGGAACTGTAATTGAGACTGAGAGTTGAGGTTCAGTTTTATAACTTGTATATAGATAGATAGGATGGAAAACATTATTAACCCCCAAGGACAAATTGATTTAATTTGTTCGAGGGCCAATGTGGGGGTCACAGGTCAGGATCAGACCACCTCCCCTAAAACATGACATGGGAAAGGTCAGGGGGGCAGATTCCCAGCCAGTAAAACACCCTGAGTGGAAATGTGAGTGTATATGTCCTCATCTCCTCTACCACTCAGCGGGTTAATGTCTATCCATCCTCCCGCTGGCTGCAGCAACAGGAAGTGAGGTCATGCAGACAGTGTTTTATCAGGCCTTCAGGGAGCCAGTAAATCAGTTCTGTCGTGTGTGTGTGCTGTGTGTGTGTGCGTGCGTGCATATGTACATGTGCAGTCAGGGTATACGGTGCATGACTCCAAAGGGTAAATCACGCTCTATGTGTGTACTCTCTGTATGAGAGTGTGGGCCTCTCTTAGCAGCAGAGATCTGTCAGTTATGCGGGAGTATGTGGAGTCCTCTACTGTTCTACAGTGAATTATCTTGGCACCTCAGCAAACTCATCATCGTCTCCCAAAGTACCAGCAGCTTCCCCTTCTCATTTCCTCTCTGTTTGTCTTTCCCTCCGTTGTCTTCTCTCTTCTTTCATTAAGAGCTAAATAAACCAGTGAAGAAGCCTAGCACCACTAGGACTGTGTTCCAGAGCTAGGCATGTCCAGTTGCTCTCTATCCCTCAGTGTTCTGTTGACACATCCTATCATTACTCACTGCTAGTTGTTCAGCAGGGTCCATTCTGGAGTTTTCAGTCTATGTATAGTCTTCCAGAGGCTAAACATGAACAAATCTGATGTTTTTCCACTTAAAGGAAAATATAAAAGCATACTTGGAGGCTGCTCGGAGGCTTTCTTCCCCACCCCAAGGCCGGTATAGCTCTACCAGTGTTGCCAGATTCTATTGCCACTTTCTAGCACAATCAGAACCAAAATCCTGCCCAATCCACTAAAAAAGTAGCCACATTTTAACAGATTTCTCTGTGAGCTGGGTGGGCGGGATTTGTATGTTTCTTGCATCGCATTTCTTTTAGGTGTGAAACTACCCAATCTGGCAACACTGAGCTCTACCTCCAGGACCACCAGTGGTAATGAGGGGATAGTAGAGAGGGGCCAGGGGAGGAAGCAGAGGGGGGTTGTGGTTGTAGTTACTGGTGCTTCTTCATTTTAACAGAGGTGTGGTCTCCTTGATGGCTTTCTCACACTCCTCTCTCTGGACTGTTAAGCACTTTAGGCCCTGATCTCTCCCCCTACCTTCCTTTTCACTCCTCCTCTCAGACCAACAGCCCTCTTCCTCTGTGTTAGTCTTCAGCTGTGACAGACGCACAGAAGGGTGTCTCCCCCTCCTCTAAAAGCTCAGACACACCGGTTGGATTGTCAAACGTTTGCCTGCCGACAGTTTTTATTTATTTTTATTTCACCTTTATTTAGTACTTAGCACCTCGGAACAGTGTCGGCAGTCAATCTCTTATGTGTTCATTTACATTTACATTTTAGTCATTTAGCAGACGCTCTTATCCAGAGCGACTTACAGTTAGTGAATACATATTTTATGTATTCACTAATGTATTCACACTGTATTTGTTCACACAGCAAAGACCTTGGAAGTCGTCAGCCACTCAGCCTTGTTAAAATACTCCAAACCAGAAGGTGGTAGTAGCGTTGTTTGGCAATGCATATATGTGCGTATTGCTTATGGTCTAGATTCCAAGTTATCTGCGCTAATGTCGTTATTTTGTACAAAGCCCTTGTTGATACTAGCCAGATGGCCACTACTAGATAACTACCTAGCAAGATGATGAAGAAACAATTTAAGGCACTCTCCATAATCCCATATTGCCAGTGCCAGCCCATAGCCAAATGTTTAGCTAACTAGTTAATGTTAGCATATTCGCTAGCTAGCACAACATAGCTAGCTAGCTAAGGACATTGCACTAACTAGGCAGCTAACACAGGCAGCTGTTTAATGGAAACTATCTAATCCATTGTGATTTAATTATAATGGCAATACTAACTACAGTGGTTAGCTGTCTTGGAGGAAGTATTTAGTGTTGTGTGCATTGCGTCTGTGCACTTATCTAGCTACCATCCCATAGCCTACATTGCATATGAAGTGTGACTGGCTCATCTGTGGATGTACGCAGAAAATGCCCTCTTTAAAAATAAATAATTGCTGGCTCCCCCACATGGGGTTTCGTGCTCTCTGACTGGCTCAAAGTCAAGTTATTGGCCACTGACAAGCATTGCTATTCTACAAGTAGAATCGGTAGGTTCTTTGCTACTGGGTCGGCACGCAGCAGGTACCATTTTTGTTCTAGCAAGAGAAGGAACGGCCTCCCTCTGTCATGGCCCAGAGAGCACCCCTTCTCAAAAAACCAACACTCGATCCCACTGATGTCAACAACTACAGACCAGTATCCCTTCTTTCTTTTCTTTCCAAAACTATTGAGCGTGCCGTCTTTAGCCAACTCTCTTGCTATCTCTCTCAGAATGACCTTCTTGATCCAAACCAGTTAGGTTTCAGGACTGGTCATTCAACTGAGACTGCTCTTCTCTGTGTCACGGAGGCTCTCCGCACTGCTAAAAGCTAACTCTCTCTCCTCTGCTCTTGTCCTTCTAGACCTGTCTGCTGCCTTTGATACTGTGAACCATCAGATCCTCCTCTCCACCCTCTCCCGAGCTGGGCATCTCCGGCGCGGCTCACTCCTGGATTGCGTCCTACCTGACCGGTCGCTCCTACCAAGTGGCGTGGCGAGAAGCTGTCTCCGCACCACGTGCTCTCACCACTGGTGTCCCCCAGGGCTCAGTTCTAGGCCCTCTCCTATTCTCCCTATACACCAAGTCACTTGGCTCTGTCATATCCTCACATGGCCTCTCCTATCATTGCTACGCTGACGATACACAACTAATCTTCTCCTTTCCCCCTTCTGATAACCAGGTGGCGAATCGCATCTCTGCATGTCTGGCAGACATATCAGTATGGATGACGGATCACCACCTCAAGCTGAACCCTGGCAAGACGGAGCTGCTCTTCCTCCCGGGGAAGGACTGCCCGTTCCATGATCTCGCCATCACGGTTGACAACTCCGTTGTGTCCTCCTCCCAGAGTGCGAAGAGCCTTGGCGTGACCCTGGACAACACCCTGTCGTTCTCCGCTAACATCAAGGCGGTGACCCGATCCTGCAGGTTCATGCTCTACAACATTCAGAGAGTACGACCCTGCCTTACACAGGAAGCGGCACAGGTCCTAATCCAGGCACTTGTCATCTCCCGTCTGGATTACTGCAACTCGTTGTTGGCTGGCCTCCCCTGCCTGTGCCATTAAAGCCCTACAACTCATCCAGAATGCCGCAGCCCGTCTGGTGTTCAACCTTCCCAAGTTCTCTCACGTCACCCCCTCCTCCGCACACTCCACTGGCTTCCAGTTGAAGCTCGCATCCGTTACAAGACCATGGTGCTTGCCATGGAGCAGGTGTGGGGGAACGGCACCTCCGTACCTTCGGGCTCTGATCAGTCCCTACACCCAAACGAGGGCATTGCGTTCATCCACCTCTGGCCTGCTGGCTCCCCTTCCTCTGCGGAAGCATAGTTCCCGCTCAGCCCAGTCAAAACTGTTCGCTGCTCTGGCACCCCAATGGTGGAACAAGCTCCCTCACGACGCCAGTACAGCGGAGTCACTCACCACCTTCCGGAGACATTTGAAACCCCACCTCTTTAAGGAATACCTGGGATAGGATAAAGTAATCCTTCTACCCCCAAAAAAAACAAAAAAAAAAAAAAAAAAGTGTAAAGTGGTTATCCCACTGGCTATAGGGTGATTGCACCAATTTGTAAGTCGCTCTGGATAAGAGCGTCTGCTAAATGACGTAAATGTGTCCTTGAGCAAGGCACTTAACCCTAATTGCTCCTGTAAGTCGCTCTGGATAAGAGCGTCTGCTAAATGACTAAAATGTAAATGTTAAT